>NW_026866455.1:0-4857 GCF_026571515.1 Ruditapes philippinarum | reverse complement strand
TTTTAAAGGGGATCTAGCTTTTTGATCTCTTTGTAAAAGAAAAAGGTTTAAATTCGTGTTAGCCATCCTCGCCCCATTCTATCTGCTTAAATCCGTAGTTTCAACTGGATTGCAGGATGGCCGGATTTTCATTTTGGTTTTTAAATAAAGGGAAATTTTGGGGTTTCCCCCCGGAATCTAGGGGTTTTGGATGAAAAATATTTTCCCGGATTCTGGGGTGGTCCTGGTTTGCCGGGAGGGGTTAGAAGTACTTAAATTGTATTTTTTCCCCTATGGAACCTTTAATATGCTGATGCTTTATTGAGTGAATTAACATATGAAAAGTTGAGATTTTGTTAACCGATTTGGGACATTTATGAACACTAATTTTTTGCGACATTTTCTTTAAATTTTTGACTTTATCTTTAAAACGGGTTTTGGGACTTTATGGCGTTGAGATATTATCGTAAATTTTTTTTGGATTTTTTCGTTTGGATTTTTTTCGATTTTGGGGACAATATCGGGAACTTGGATTTATTTCCTTTTTACACCCAAAAAAAAATTTTTTAGGACGTCTTATTTGGGTTAAGTTTAATTGCAGAACCCATATTGTGGAATTTAAAAGATAAGGTTTTTTATTCTGAAAAAAAAGAAACCTTTTTGAAACGTGGCTATTGTTCCAATTAAACCATGGTTTTTCACCATTTTAAAATCTAGGGTTAATTCTAACCTAATTTCAAAAAAAAAAAAAAACAAAAAAAAAAATTAAATGACAATAGAATTTTTAAATTTTTTAAACCCATTTACCTTTTAAAATCAAAAAAATGTAAACTTTCGTTAAACCTTTTTTTTTCCAATTTCTAAATTTGGGGATTATGACTCATATCGTTTATATTGAATTCTTTATCTAAAAATATGATAATCTCCCCTTTTACCTTATAATCAGTTGTAAACATCCGGGTTTTTGCCTATTTTTCTCCAAAGTTGTATAAAAGAACATGGTTTTTCTCTTTTGGTAATTTTGCCGGAATTATGCCTTCCCTCTCCCCTTCGGACCCCAGCCCCCTTTAGAATTTTAAACCGAAAAAACAAATATGAAAAATAATACTTTTTATAAATCTTTTTGTTGTACGTCCTATGTTTTTTAAAAAACATTTTATAAAAATTTTGATAAGAAAAGTTTTAGAAAGCTTACAGTTTATATCCGAGAAATAAGGCAGTTAAAAAATAATTGGTAATGAAAAGGCAATCTTGAAGCGGCTATAAACAATTTTATTTATGATATATTTTTTTGGTACTTTTTAAAGGAAAGTTTTTTCTTAAAAATTTTAGTGTTCTCGTCGGGAGGCGTGATTTTAAAAGTGTAAAAAATTAACCTTTTTACATAATAAACATTATTTTATTTTAAATTAAATTAAAAGGACCATATGACACAAAATGTTTTTAGTTTTCTTTCTAACAAGTTTTTTTTTATTTTAGTTTCCAAAAAGTGACTAATTGGCCAATCACTAGACCAATGTGTCGCTTCTGTTGCTTTTTGGAGATTAATGAAATTATTGTAATTTAGCATTTTGTAAGGAAGTCAAAATACTACTTTGTTTATATTTTGCAACATTAATTTTATGAAACATAACTTCTTTTGCAGTGCTAGTTTTTCAGGTGATAAGCATCTAAGGTGCTCTTAAACGAATAAACATATTAAAATTAATATTTGCCCCTTCTAAAGACTGAAAAAAATGTGTAGAGGCACTGGCCTTTAAATAAAATTTTTTAATCAATAGAGGGAATAAAATTTTCTCTTTATAAAAACCGCCTTTGTTGATTTTAAACTAAACGTTTGGTCGTAAATTTTTTGTGAAGTTTTAACAGAGAGAACCCCTTGTTTTGAAGTACCGTCATTTTCCCCGAAAGTTTTTATTTTAAAGTGAAAAAATGCAAAAAAAACAAAGGAGAAAAATACAAAAAGAACAAAAACACAAACCCTTTTTTTTTATATTATAACAATATAGTTTGATTGCTAAGCATAGGTAAATAAAACAGTTATTTCATGGTGTTTGTGAAGCAGTCAATACTTTTCATGGGCATCTGGCAACAGTTTCAAAAATTATGGACAGTTTTGGGGTTTCCTCAAAAACACAACAAAAATTGTATATTTTCCAAATTTAAAAAGATTTACCATAATTTAAAAAGGGTATTTTGTGTAGTTTTTAAAGCCCGATATTTTTTTCCATTATAGGTAAAGAAAGATAACTTTAAAAACTTTTTTACCATAGTAAATGGGTTTTTTCCCTTTCTTATTTTTCGGTAACGGGGATATATTTGCTCGTTTTTTACTTAGTAAGAAAATATTTCCTAAAGAGTTAATAAGATGTAAAAACTTTCGATTATTTAATAGGAAAAAAATTTTGATGGAATTCAAAATTTTATAAAAGTTTATTTCTTTTTACTTTTTATTTTATATACTAACATATTATTTAACTGAATTCTTATGTAAAATTGAATTTATATGTTTTGGGGTTAAAATGTTTTTTGGAATGAATTTTAATCCAGCAGCAATTTAAAATTATTAAAATATCTTTGGAGTAAATTTTTAAAGGGATTTTCAAATATTTACAAGCCCATTTTCCAAAGGGATTTTAAAATATTTAAAAGGGAAGTTTCTAAAGTTTTTCAAATATTTAAAGAAGGGTTTTAAAAAGGTTTTTCAAATATTTAAAATTTTCCATTTTTTAAAGTTTTTAAAAAATTTATTTTTTGTTTTTTTCAAAAGGGAATTTTAGTTTTGGGGTGGTTTTGCCCAAAATTTTAACTTTTTTTTTTGGGTTTAATATTTGTAAAAAATTTCTTTTAAAGTAAGTTTTTCTGCGGGGTATTTTAAACAACCCGACAAAAATGTTTCTGGGACAAATTGCTTCTTCCCCCACGTGCCCCTTTTGTTCACCCTACGAGCAGACGAAAATTTTTAAAAACAAAAGGGGTTTTTAAACCCAGCATTATGTTAATGATTAAATTGTAACACATGAAAAATGTCAATTTCTTAAAAAAATCTTCGCTTTTAAAAAAACTGTAATTTATAATTATCTTTTTCTAACGTAAATTTTTAATTTTAAACGATTTTTTTTTCTATTTTCAGAATATATCCCATAAATTTTTTGCAAGGAAATTATAAAAAATATTAATTTTTTAGCCCCGGGTTCAAATAAAAAAATTGAAATCTATTTTATCGTGTGAAAATTTGTAACTATATTTTCATGAAACTTACTATACAAACTATACAAATTTAAACTGAAGTAATGTCAAATATTTTTTATTTAAAAAATTTATTTAAACAAAGCCAATTTGTTGAACTTTAGTATTATTAATATATGATATATAAAAATTTTTTTAATTGCAAAAAAAGTTTCGTTTGTTTGTTTTAATTGTAAAACATCATTTGAAATTTTGGGAAAAAAGGGTTTGCCCCAAAAAAAAAAAAAAATTACGAAAAAAAAAGGAAGGTGGTTTTTTTAATCCACAAGATTGTTTCTGTCTTTACAAAAGAGTTAGAAATTTTTAAGAAAAAAAAATTAATATAATATAATTAAAAATTTTGATATGATATAATGACATGACACACATGAAAATGACTGACATGCATAAACATAAATAATAACTAAAAACCAAAAACACAAAAAATAATAAAAAAACAAAACATAATATAATCAGTAAGCATTTTAACCCGACACAAAAACGAAAAAAAAAAAAACTATTATGTCACTAAATCATTTCCAAAAATAACATGATACCGTATTTTACGGGAAACCAGCTAGGTGCTACTGCATTAAAATTTCAGGTGTTTTAATGGTAAATGAAAATTTTTAAATGAAATTATATTCAACAAAAATTTGTGATATTTTTAAAAAGTTCATCGAAAAAAATCCTTCTTTTTAAACACGTGCTTAAATATGGAAATTTTTAATTTAAATTTAAAAGCATAAAAAAAAAAAGAAATAAAATCATAGGTTTTAAATTTGCAAAAAAGGCAAATTTTGGGAAAACAAATTTGAAGGCGGGAAAAGTGGCCGTTTTTAAAATAAAAGGACAAAAGTAGGTTAAAGGGTTTTTTTAAAAAAGGGGGAAAAGGGAAAAAGGGGGTTAAATTTAAAGGCAACCCGGTATAAAACTAATAGGGATAATTTTTTTCCCTTTACCCAAAAAAAATTTAAATAAAAACATTTTTTTACTCCAAAAACCAGTTTTACCTTTTTTTTTTTTGGGTTTTGATTTGGGGGGTATGAAAAACTGTTTTGGGCCCAAAGGGATTATCTGCTCATTCGTTTTTTAATAAAATAAAACTTTCTGAAGCACCCTGTCTCCACCATCGACACTCTTAAATGTACTAATATACAGGGAAATTTTGGGAAAAAAAACAGAAAAGGGGGTGATTGGGGTTTTGGGGCAAAAATTTTAAATTAAATTTCTAAAACCCTTTGTCCCAATGGATCTAACATTTTGTGTTCCCAATGGATTAAACTCAGCCTTTTTTTGGGTTAAACAGGGAATGTGAACTATCTACAAGAAAATTTTTTAAAAGTTTTTCCCTGCTTAAAATTTTTTCGCCCGGGCATGCAAATTTGAAAGGGGTTTTAAGGGGATAATTTTGGGGGGAAAAATTTATGAAAAAAAGGGAGCTTTTTTTGGGAAAAGTATTTATTTATTAACTATATAAAAACTTTTTTAACCCTTTAACAAAACAAATATTTTTTAATTTTGGGAATGGGGACTTTTTGGATCTTCAGCTTCTATGTATTAAAAGTACAAGAAGGGCCAAAAAATTTTTAACCCAAACCCGGCAAAGTCTTCTTTTCGTCATTATTTTTGAAAAATAAAAATTTATAA